>NW_006921386.1:0-326 GCF_000392275.1 Phaeoacremonium minimum UCRPA7
AAATAAGTAGATTATTATAATATATATAATTTAAAATATAATTTATTAATTATATATAATTATATATAATTTTTAAATTTAATATATTTAAACTTATTAATTATTTATTATAATAAAAAAATAAAAAATCTTTTTACTTTTATTATTTTATATTTTAATTTTTATTAAACTTAATAAAATAAAATTTAAATATATATAATTTTATATAATTAATAAACTATATTTTAATTTATATTTATTTTTAATAATAATTAATAATTTTAATAAAGAATATTAAAATTAATTTTAATTATATATTTTTTATATATAATATTTATTATATTATA
>NW_006921387.1:0-699 GCF_000392275.1 Phaeoacremonium minimum UCRPA7
AGTAGTGGATCGCATTCAGCCACTCCACCAGGGCGTGCACGCCGGCCGCCCCATTCATGACCCCGAGGGTGCCGCGCACGAGCGGCGCCGCTCGGTACTGGTTTCGGTCGCCGTCGCCGAGGCTGGCGGCAGCGTGGTAGTCATCACCGCCATCGTCATAGGTATCGTGGTTGTCCTCGTCGAAATCGGTGCGGAGACCGCCTCTCGTGGCGCGTGTCTGGCCCTCGGTGTTCGTCTTCTGCTTGATCGAGCTCGACTTCTCGCTGCTCTGGCTGCTCTGGCTCCTGTGCCTCCATGCCATCGACCCAGCGCCGACAGACAAGGTGGATTGGCCAGCATAGCGGACGAGAGCAGGGCGCAGGGCGCCGCCATCCACGCTGTTCTCGGACGAAGGGGGTGCGACAGGCCCGCTTGGCGGCGCCACGAGAAAGAACCGCCAGACCTCGAACTCGCTCGGTGTGAGCAGCGCAGCGAAAAAGACGAGGTCGGTAGTGTGGGCGCAGCCGCGGCCAGCGGCACGCCGACGACGCAGTGCGGCTCGGTCATCGAGGGCACGGCAGGCGGTGGCGGCAATGTCGGCGTGGCGGGCGGCGCGGGAACGGCTGAGGTCGGTGGAGGACGAGAGCTGCACCACGGCGAGGTACGGATAGAAGGTGGTCTGGTCGTCGTGCATGGTGGTGTAGGCACGGCCGCCGGCGC
>NW_006921387.1:752-4477 GCF_000392275.1 Phaeoacremonium minimum UCRPA7
GGGGGCGACGGGGTTCAGATACGAGGGGATCGTGGAGGACGACGGAAGCGCGGTGCTGGCGTTGGCGTTGGTAGGCGGGGGTTTGCCTATTGGAAGGGCGGTGCCTCGGTCAAACGATGACTGACAGGTACCCGATCGGCGGCACGCGATGCGCCAGGCCTGTTGACCTGTACCGTCCTCAGCTTGGACTGAAGGTCGATGCAAAGATGCCGGCGACGGTGACGAGGGCTGAGATCCATCTCGATCCAATATTCCCTGGTCTTGCTTGCCCTGATTCTTATCCTCGTACGTCTTCTCAGTCGGCTTAGTCTGCTTGGCGACGTTCGGCGTCTGCTTTCTCTTCTCGCCGGAAGGATGACCGCGCAGCAACAAGTATCGCAGAAAGTTCATCTCGACCATCGGTATTCCGGCGTTCTGGACCACCGCCCGATTGTTCTCTCGGGCAAACTCGTCCGACTCCTCTTTCGAGATGAAGACGCGGCCCAGGGTACGGGCGGTGTGCGTTGCCATCTCGGCTGCATGTCTGTCCACCAAGGCTTCAATTTCCTCCGCAGTCAGGGCGTCCCAAGCCTTGTCGCAGCGATGACCGTCGTCGCCGAGGGCCATCATAGTAGTGGTGGCGGCATCGGTAGGGGAAGGAGGGGCGCTGTTCTGTCCGGCCCGCCGTGCGTGGAAAAGTAGCATGGCGAAGAAGCGCTCGGCCTGCTAGGCGCGAGGCGACTCATCGTACACGACCGCCGCGGATCTCTTCCGGGTGTTCATCTCGTCGTTGCAATAGGTGCTGCTGGTGTTATTGTCTTGGGGGGCTGCGACGTGGAGAGAGTTCAACGGATAGCCGGTTTCGTGAACCGCGGGCGGGGGATAAGCAGACGTCGAAGATGGAGACGAAGATGACAGGATGGATGGTGGGGGCAGCGGAGGGTGGGCGAAGAGAAGATGGTTGTGTGTAGCAACTGTTGCCCAGAGCGCCTGAATCAGCGCCGGTTCGGTTTCTGTGATGACGGGGGTGGGGACGGAGGGCAAAACGGAGGCCCCAACGGGTCGTGCTGCTTCGACGGTGTTCCGTTCCTCTGCGAGGTCATGCGGCGGAGGTAATGGTAGTGGTGGTGATGGTGATGTCGCCGGGCCCTTCAGGTCTGGATCCCACTGCTGCTGGGGGTGGCGGGGCTGGGGGTGGTGATGATTGTCGAGTTCTCCAAGCACCGCCGCTCTGTGAGATCTCGGACGAGGGCTGCAATTATCCATTGTGGTAGTCGGCTTCGGCGTCGGCGTCGGCGTCATCCTTTCATCATTGTCACCGCCGGGGCCTTGGCCGTGATCGTCGTGTCGTCGGGTCATCGCGTCGTCGGCGTCGCTGTGAATGGAGGCAGACGGCGGACAAAGCGAGGTGAAAGGGTTAAGAATAGAGAAACAAAAGAAAGCTTCGCGATGGTTGTGACGAGGCCGAACAAGGCTCTTTATCCCACGTGACTCATGCCTCAAGCAATAAATTTCTTCATAACTATAAATAACAGATGAAAGAATGCAAAAGTACCAAGACTGTCAGGACCAACTTAAGGTCGGTAAGTTATATCGGCAATGGTAGTAGCTTAGTTCTGGCTGTGATTTAGACTTCAAGAATGGTAACAATTTAGTTACGCATTGCAAAAGTTGCGGGCTTTCTTGTGGGACAACAACAATCGCTAGGAATTGAATCAGGCAGGCAATATCACGCAAATCTTTACCACCCTTCCGGACTCCTTGAACACAATCAAGCATGCGGTGGCTAATGAGATAGCCCGGACGGGCCCAGATCTCAATGAAACTATCCACGATCTTCAACTTTGACATCAATACAGCCTCAAGAGTATGTGACACTATACTACTTCGGATAACGCAATCAAAAAAAATGATGCTGATCGCGGAGCAAAACGCAAGATCTTATCGACAGAAGGATTGATTCTTCACTTCTTACTGAGACATACATTGTCCCAATGTGAAATGTACTTTGTACTCTTGATTGAAAGGCCGACTGTCGTTCGCGGCATCGTTTGAATATCTCGCTACAACATTTCATACATTCAGATGGGTTTTTACTCTTTATTTTACTCTCTTCACATCAGATCTGAAGAAGAACAACGACGAATCTACTACAGAATACCATACTACATTCCCACGGAACCCCCATACAGGCTTTTCTGATTTGCAATATGAAATTTGAAGAGGTGTTGGCCAGTAGCAGGTACTGCGGTCCTTTCCTTTTTACTATGTCCGCGGATGTAGTTCCTTATGCGTGTAATGGCATCGCCGGCAAGTTACTTTGGAGGCTCATTATGCTAGGAGACACTGAAGGGGTTCGATATGCCTACATGCTCAGGAAAGCTTCACGGAAACCATGTTCACTGAGCCGGCGGATCCGCCCTCCATACCGAGTCTCTGATCCGGTGGGGTTCAGCTTCCTTATTCGAGTAGGATGTTTGATGCGCCAAAACAGAATCATGAGGCTTGACACAGCGCTCCATGGCTACAGTATATGGTCATACTGATTGAATTTTCTTAATTACGTTCTCACATGATATTGCCACGTCTGCGCTGCCATGCTCGAGGGACATAGCGAAGCGCTCTGGTCGGTCATATTCCTCAACTATGCTGGCGTCGGCGTCGTCGAATATGACGATTGAGCGCTGAGATGTGGCTTAGAGTGACTGTACTGCCACTCTTCGAGGCCACATAAACACAGTCAACTCCGTCACATGCTCACACGACAGCACTATGCTTGCATAGGGGTCGTATAATAAGGCTATCAAGCTGTGGGAGGTAGCTACCGGCATTTGTCTAGCCGCACTTCATAGCTATAGCGACGCGGTCACCTCCGTTGCATTCTCATACACCAGCACTTTACTTGCATCAGCATCAATAGGTAAAAGCATTAAATTCTGGAATGTAGCACTGCTGGCTGTGTACACATGATTGAAGGCTATAAAGGTTGGGTCTTATGATCGCGTTCCTGTCAGGATTATCTGATAGAACTATTAAACCCTGGGATAGAGCGGCTCGTAGGTGTACAGCCACACTCGAGGGCCTGGATGGTTGCTTTGTTGGATTGATTATGCTTGCACAGTCTCTAGGCCGTCGATGCTGATGTTCTAGGATCTATTAGCAAACAACTCTTCAAGACTCATGAAACGAAAGACCAACCGGGCCAGTGAACGTCTTTTTCTTTTGGGCGAACCAAAAGACCAGGATGAAAAGGATGATCCCTGCGAGAACGACGCTGACATAGTTCATGCTTTCTACCTCGGCGGGCAGGAAAACGGGGAAGCAAAAGATGAGCGTGTAAAACGCAACCCAAGCGCAAGAGAAAGCATTGACGAACACGCCAAACTTCCCAAGCTTGAAGCTTCGTGATGGCAGGACTCGCTCGCGCCCGCGAGCAAGAAGAATAACCTGAGGCACTGCATAGCTTATGTTGAGCGCCAGAATCGACATTGAGATAATGCTGCTGAAAGCCGTGGTTGAACCAATGAAGATGAGGCCGTAGAGACTGCAGAAGACCACGCAGACGACGGTGGCGTTGATTGGAGTCTGCAATGTCGTATTGACTGACGCAAACATCCTGGAGTAGGGGAGTCCATTGTCTCGAGCAAATGCCCATGTAAGACGACCCGATGTGACAAGACAAGAGATCAAGACGCCGAAGAAGTTGAATAGAACCCATACGGTGAAGACAGTGCACGCATCACGAC
>NW_006921387.1:4488-8403 GCF_000392275.1 Phaeoacremonium minimum UCRPA7
GTAGCCGGTGGCTTGATAAAAGGCCTCGAGAATGGGAAGGCCGGAAGTAGCAATAGCATCGAGATCTTAAGAAGTGAAGAGTAGGGCCAAGAAGAAGGGTACTGTGGTCCCGAGGCCGATGAGAATAGTCCAGCACATGACTCGGGGGATGTGGTAGCCTGGCCGTGGCACTTCCTATCCACATTCAAGCCAGTCATTGCTGTATCAACTTATAGATATAGACTCCACGAAAAGTTCACTTACTTCAGAAATATGGGTAACGGAATCAGTTACCAGAAAGGCGTACATACATATGCCAACAGCGATGACAAAGGCCATACCATCACTCCAGCCTATTTGGTTGTTATACTTAACAAAGACAACCTCACCTAACTGTTTTAGACCGCTAGCGGCTAGCATTGTGATGAAAGATACAACAAATGCTGCCAGACTGCACCAGAAGAAGAACATCTCTAGAGTGGGCAAGAGCTTGGGCGCAAAGCACACGACCAAGCCAGCGAGGACAAGAAGTAGCAGGTAGATCAGGTAGGTCTGCCATTGCGTCTCTACGTAGTTAGGGTGGAACAATGATGCCAAGGCCAAGACGATTTCGGCTGAGGAATAGGTCAGGGTTAGCATTACTCCAGCTGCTAGTATATGAAGCCATACCGCAGTAAATAGCCGCAGATGTGGTGGTCAGGCACCATGCCAACGTGCTGAGCCAACCCGTGATGAATGCGGCAAATGCTCGAGTTTTCACGGATGATACCATGAATGCAAAATGATACTGCCCGCCACTGGAAGGGTAGGCTGAAGCCAATTCAGCTAGACCAGCGGCTATGATAAGACTTGTAAGTATTCGGCCATGATACATGATAAAGGAGATGAAAGCAAGAAAGACAAATATCAAGAGTTAACTCACTGATAATCAAGCATGCCATCGCGGCAACGATCACGCCCCAAAAGACTGTAGGCCCTCCTCCGGCCAAAAGGGGAACCGCAAAAGACGCGCAATATCCAAGCCAGGAATTTGTAATGACGAACGCCAACGACAAGGCAGCAAAGCTGGAGAATTGGCGAGGCAGTTCGCCATGATGACCCTGAGCACGCAGCAACAGTTCATCAGACAAATTCCCTGCATCAGTTCTTGACTCTTCCGCGTTAACAATGAGATCCGATGTATTCGCAGCCTTAGAGTCTTCCATTTCAAGGGGTTGAGACCCTTGAAGCCTTAGAAGCAATGGTACTTGCCAAGTGGCAATCCTTAGGAGTGAGGACAATGGGCTTGCCAAGCCTTTAAATGCTTTTGATGCCCAACATCCTCCTTTCATGTTTCTTGACATGTACTTGACTCAATTCTGTGACACAGCAAGCTAGTCGTTCAACATCTATGGTTTCAGCTCCCGAGGCAATCTTGCTACGATATCAAAGTCCAATGACAACAAATGGATCATCCTAGCGCTGCATATCCGTCAGAGACATGGTCGATCATCTGATAAGCGCGCGATGTCATCCATGAAACTCCTGGATACCTGATCTAATGTAGCATTGCCCTTCTTTTTGGGAACCCTCGGCATCCTTGCAAGAAGTAGCGACCCTTGACGTTGAGGTCAAGATGCTACGAGTAGATCAACATTGATCTTTTCTAGGAGGATCCTTGCTCGATGACCCTTGTTGTACTCTGTGTACATTACTGCTAAAAAATAGCTTCCAGAGCTGAAGCATCTGAGTACCACTCCGAGGGAACCCGGATGTCCGATAGCCAATCACAAAAGATGTGCGAGTCAGGAATGATAAGGGCGTATCGTGTTTCACTAACGGTGCTGATAAGCGCGCACACCCCACGAATCAATGGACCTTATGGCTGACCAATCACATAATAGCTATTATTGCACCTCTTTTCGTAGGGCAGAGCTATACTGCTGGAAGAAAGTACTCGGCATACCTCAACGTCCAGGAACTATCGGGTTGCCTTGGAGGCAACCAATGATGAACTTTCGGCCCTTCTCTTCACTGCCTCGAGGTAAAGAAATACATATTATGGGTTTGGCACTGCAATTCTGTTACCATGCTTTGTTCCCAAAAACAAATCCCCGGAACAGATTCTCTATACCAATAGACCCATCATGCCTTTACTCACTCCCCAACTACCTGACTTTTTCAACATTACAACATTCGGCGCCCAGTATCATGGTAATACTCCGTCCGAATCTAAGGCCGCGCTGATTGCCGAGTTCGACACAGCCCTCAAAGCAGCGGCAGTGTTTGTTGAAGATCTAATCAACGACGACACCGAGCGTGATTTAGGACTCTCTCGTGTCTGGATCAGCTATTGGAAATCCCCCGAAGCCTTCCAGACCTGGTGGAATTGCCCGGAAACAAAGCAGTTCTGGGCTGCCCTCCCTGAAGATGCTGGTTTCTGGAGGGAGAGCCTGCGCTTCTCAAACAAGAGATTCGTCACGGAGATGTCTCAGGACATCCCTTCAGGCGTAGGCCATCTCGGCCCTATGGTGCCCCTGACTGAGAAGACTGGATACTGGGGCGCCCTGCGCGACCGTCTGCAGGAGTCAACAAACCGCAACATCCTTGCTTCGTCTATAGACGGTGTGCCCGAACCGAAAGCCCCGACGGGTGATCTACGCCGCGGCCGTGTCAAGATAACCAAATTCCCAGACAACATCTGCTTTGTCGTCGAGGGGCAGGACCGCACTACTATGACGGGGGCTGAGAGCAAGCTCTGGTCGGAAAAGTTCCACCGGAATACGAAGCGGTTCATCACAAACGTTGTCCGGTCCGGCCCAGACGCCGGCATGTTGTCAGCGCGTCTATGTCATGTCCCGGAGAGCGGAAAAACAAAAATTGAGCCGTCATACGGCACAGATGACCCGGACTTCTTCCCCGCCCTCGACTTCAATCGCTGTGTGCAGATTTTCTTCTTCCTGGAGTTTAGATACATGGAGCGTGCCGGCCGGAGGGAAAAGTCTCACGTTGCTTTGAGACGCGAGTTCATGGAAGCATACGAGCCGGCTGGTTGTATGGCACACGGCAACATGCTGGTCTGGGTGGACTGTGGAGTGGTTAAGTCTCAGGATATCGAGGCCGAATACGTTGGTTGCTATGATGGTACAGGCTTCCTGGCCTACGATCACCACCCCGACTTCAAGTCTACAGTGAACGGGCAGTCAAAGTTGCAGGGTCTTCTAAGCTACGTTGGTCTCGCATAGGTGCTATTACTGCAGAGGGTGGGAGTGATAGATTCATGAACAACTGGCCAATAACAATGCATTCATGGATGCTTCGTTCCCGTTAGCCAGAGCAGAGATATACCGTATACTTCTACTTTCATCTCATATTATCGCTTATCATCTCAAACGGAGTTCTCAGTATAACGGCGCAAAAGCCAAGTTATGCAGTTGTGATTAAATATTGGGGACTTCGCGGAGAAAGATGATGGGACGCGAATTGTTCGCCTCGCCTCGAAGATCCCTGCACAGTTCTCCCAACTACAGCAATCTAAATTACTGCTCCTGGAGCTTATCATGCTCATGACAGCCAGGATTATAGATCGGCTATGCATACTGAATGTTAGCGGTTCCGCACAGAGCTTCAGGTTCTCTGTAATGCAAGATCACAAGCTTTTGTTCTGTCAGCCATCTGACAGTCTTGTCCCACTCGTCCCGATAAGCGCGGTGTGAACTCTGACTGGCCAGGATCTAATCATCTCCGAACTAGTCTAGACTAGTGCTCGGGGTCTTACTAACATACGTGGTTCCAGTCGAGTCCACTGTCCTGAAAACATGGAGAGAGCTTATTAATCACGGGTCTGGTTAGGTGGTACTTTGATAGAGTATCGCAACATGTGAATCCCTGAGTTATCTAAAAGAGCGCGGGGATAGCATTCACCGCATCTCAGCTGTCCCACCTACTAACACTTTT
>NW_006921388.1:0-215 GCF_000392275.1 Phaeoacremonium minimum UCRPA7
AAGTTCTTTTATAAGAAGAATGCTATAGGATAATATATCCCTTTAGGACCTTTTTATGATAAGGCTTCTCCTATCATATATTTTGACGAATCTATCTTTAGAACCGTTTCTTAATTAGGGTCCCATTATGTCAATAAGGGAGTATTGATTAGCTTAGCTTTTAGCGTATTGAATGCTTTCTGACACTCTATTGTCTATTCAAACTTTATATCTTT
>NW_006921389.1:0-1525 GCF_000392275.1 Phaeoacremonium minimum UCRPA7
CTCTAATATTAGCTTAACTTTTTTTTGATAATTATCTAAGTTGTCATCTAAATAAATTAATATATTATCGATATAGGTAGAGTAGAATTCGTTTAGATACTCTCGAAAAGTATAATTAATATATTGTTAAAACATAGTAGGTATATCTATCAACCTAAATGGTATGATAAGTCATTTATAAAGGCTATAGTATATCCTGAATATAGTCTTTTATTCATCTCCATCTTTGACTCTAATCTTATGAAAAGCTATGATTATATTAAGCTTCGTTAGCTATTTGACTTTTGATAATGACCTTAGCGTTTCTATAATCAACGGTAGAGGATATTGATCCTTCCTTATAATAGTATTCAAACCTTTATAGTCTATATAGAATCATAGTCTACTACCCAGCTTATATACGAAAAGCATAGATGCTAACATAGGCGAATTGTTAGTATAAATAAACTGTTTGTCAAATAGTTTAGTTAGCGTTTTCCTAAGGATTAGTAATTCTTCATAAGACATACTATATAGTAGCTCCTATAGGACGACCTTTTTCTATCCCTTATTGTCTTATTGAAGTAATATCGAATGGTCGATTTTAGAATGATAAGGCGGTAGCTAATCAGCCTTATCTTTATCGAATACCTTTATATATTCCTTATATTAGGATGGTAGTTTTGTTTTAAGATCCTTTTTTTTCTTTATTGACAATGCTTTTTTGATATCAGTCATATTAGCAGAGAATATTCTAACTTCCTTCTTTTCGGTTTTTCTTTTTCTTTCTCTTTATATTAAAGTATAGAAAATAGAGGCTATTTATCGTTTTATTAGATACTCTTTAGCCTTAGTATAATTTTGGTCTAATACTTTAGTACTTGTTTTTCCAATCATTATTTCTTCTTTTCTATAAGAAATTATTATATCTATTTTCTTCATTTATAGTAGGCCTAAGATAACGTCTTTTTTTTAATTAAGTATTATATAGAAGAATATAGTCTTCTGTTTATATTCTTTGATATCGATATCAACGTACGATACTTCTTTAATACTTTTCCTTAATATTGAATTAACAGTATATAAGTCTTAGGGTATGATCGTAATATATGGTAAGCCGAGTCGTTAGGATGCTTGATTAGATATAATAGTATAGCTTAAACATTCAGAATCAATAAGAGCTTTAACAAAACAAAGTCTATTTAATCCTAGATCGATCTAGAATGAATTATTATCTATCTTATACTTTATAGCCTTCTACTTCTCCTTAGCTTTTCTTTGATACTCTCTCTTATGACTTTGAGTAGAAGCTACTCTTTTTCTAAGTCTTCTGTTTGCTGATTAAGGTCAAGATTGTCTTCTTCTAGCTTTAAGCCATACTGAACCATATGTTGATTGACTTTGGTGGCTAGATTGTGAGTAGGAAGGTAAGAGCAAACAACCTTTTTATAGGTAGAGTCTCTACATCGAAAATAATAGTTCTTTCGAAGCCTCTTGCTAATCTCCTTAGGAGAGACCCATCTCGCTTAGACAGCCTTTCCTAAAG
>NW_006921390.1:0-482 GCF_000392275.1 Phaeoacremonium minimum UCRPA7
TATTATAAATAAAGTAATGCTTCTTAGCTTTAAATCCTAGTGTTTTAAATACTAGATGATTATAAGCAACTTTTTATTATAGATAGGATAGTTTGCTTTAGTAGGTAAGTTTTTTTGTAAGAAGAATACTATAAGATAATATATTCTTTTAGGATCTTTTTATGATAAGGCTCCCTCTATTATATATTCTGACGAATCTGTCTTTAAAATCGTTTCTTGATTAAGGTCCTATTGTATCAATAAGAGAGTATTGATCAGCTTAGCTTTTAGTATATCGAACGCTTTCTAACACTCTATTATTTATTTAAACTTTATATTTTTCTTTGTTAGGGCTGTTAATAGTCCTACTATCTTTGAGAATATTGGAACAAATTCTCTATAGTAATTTGCAAATTCTATAAACCTTTATACTCTTCTGACTGACTTAAGGTTCTTTTATGCTTGAATAGCTTTAACCTTATTAAAATCTACTTATATTCTTT
>NW_006921391.1:0-391 GCF_000392275.1 Phaeoacremonium minimum UCRPA7
ACGAAACCAGTCAGATTGCATCTTACTTCCAAAAGGGCTCCCTTTCCTTAAGACGGCAGCATATATTGAATATCAATATTAATATGCCACATCGGCTGATCAAGGGGATTCATAAGTCTAGCTTTCTCTTCATATCGTTTTGAATCCCATTTTTGACACTATACACAAGAAGCAACGGCTTCTCATATTTGGTGATACATTCCGTCCCAATAGTACATTCTTCGCATCCTTCCGTACGTCCTGTCTCTTCCTCTGTGACCATGCATAATGTGAGCTTTTCTGAGCAGCTCTTTTCGCTTTTCCGGATCATCTACAACCCTTCTGAGGGCTCCATTTTGTTCCTGGTAGTGTAGTATGCCATCCCGCACTACGTAGTGGTTGCACTTGTTTT
>NW_006921392.1:0-30010 GCF_000392275.1 Phaeoacremonium minimum UCRPA7
GGCCACCAGAGACAACAAAAATTGCAGCGTAACGCTCACCAATGTAGACAAACCGATTTCGTGTCCACTGGGCCAGCCGCCTCCCGAGCCACCAGCAATCATCCAGTCGTTGTACATGGTCTCGTCCTCCCACTCTTCGGCTCTCAGCACCCGTGACCGGCTGGCCTTTTACTCGGCCGCTGTATGTGGTCGTAGTGGCCCACTCCCGGGAAAGCACACGCACTCTCGTGCTGTGTTTCAGAGTCTTCTCGCCAAGATTAGGCTAAGCTTATTTTTCTAAGACGTGTGGGGACAACAACTGCAGCCTATCCCAGCCCTGAAGAGCTGCCCTGGTCCTCCAATGCAGGCGATACGCACTGGGATGCCAGCTCTTCAGCTTGCTGATTGGCCCCCTCAGATTGTCCCAGCCATTCGTCTTTCGATCCTGTTGCTCTCCTGCTCCTACCCGTCGACAGTCCAATGGGCGTAGAGGGAGCGAGAGGAACGACGACGAGAATAGAAACAGCCTTGCTGGCCGCATCAATCTTCGCCCGGTGGGCCGTCCGTTACAATGGCCTTCTACCGAGCCTACGGGACATCGGTCGTACGTCGGTGGATACCACTCTCGGCCTCAACACTTTCCTCGGCGGCTCCGTAGCAGAAACAGATCTATGGTCGTCCAGTCCGCTGTACAGACAGGATGTCGACAGATTGGTACAGATCTCGGCGGGCCACATATGGCGACCTCATCTTGGTGATGATGGCAATCTTTCAAGTTTCAAAATTTAGATGCCTGCCAGCGGTAGTCAAGAATGTTTCAAGATGTTGATGTTGACGAGAGCGACCAATGATGGGCTAAATTCCGACGAATCACACGAACATGAGCTCCAAATCCGTGTTGCTGAATCCAGTAGTGCCTAAAAGATTGGTTCTGAAGAAGGCCTCCAAGCCGTACTGAGCGCTCCACGATGCTCTCTAAGACAATGGCATAACCATTGTCCTCGTCACAATTAGCATCAGGAATGAAATGGTTCACCGCCGATCCTATCACACTGGAAAGGTGAAACACCGAAGAAGAATAAGAGCCATCTTGTTTGAAGTAGTTGAAACACTGACATCCAAAACAAGCGGACTCAAAATCATCATCACAGTATGTGCTTCGAGCACCAATGCGCCATGCGCTGCTTGATTGCCATTGGTGTTCCTGGATCATGCAGACCCTCAATGCGGATGCAAATGCAATGGCATCACCTTCTATGCTGCACTTGGTCTGGTGTGCCAGCCATAATGCACGGCGGAGCAGAGAACCAGGTGAGCAAGCTGGCAAAAGCCCAGCGCACAGCAACGCATCTCCGAGCAGGCTCAGTATAGGGTGGCTGAAGACGATTGTTGCCCTAAGAGATGAGGAATTTGAAGCACACCATCACAATGTCATGCATCAGCCGAAACAAGCGCCCGATGTGAGCCCGCCCGTTCCGGGGCGACTTCTGGCTAGTCAGGAACATGAAACACGAACTGGCATGTCACATCTTTTTCCAGAACCTCCACAGCCAGCACGTTATGTAAGGTGACAACGGCGTTGCGGCCTCGCAAATCCATGAACAGAACCCACCACGCACAGAGCCAGGGGTCATTTTTGCTGAGTAGCACCCAGGTTGACGATCTCTGACAAGCCTGGCTCGAGCTTTGAGGGACCCTCGATGTGTTTGAGATTAAGTACGGACGCACCTAACTACTCTTCTTGTCTAGCTGCACCGAGCAGCAGCCCGCCACCACGGCAGAGCAAAAGCAGACAAGCGGGTCGGCTGGTAAAGTGCAAGGAGGAAACGAACGCACGCGCCTGCAAAGGTTCGTCCGCCTTTCCCGTCAGCTATTCCCGCTCGCATGCATTCCCAGTAGGGTTTCTGGAAGAAGGGAGTAAGTGAAGGGATTCAGCATCCGCATGACACAGGAGGTTGATGCCGCTGTCAACAAAGCTATCTCAATCTGTACATACTTCTGCCAAGAAGGCGAAGAGGCATGTTTGGCAAATGGCAGGCGGTACTAGGTTACGTTCGAGCGAAGATCAACGACTTATGGAGAAAGAGGCTCAATCGGCCCTAGGTCGGCAGGTGCACTGATCAATATCGACCATGCCATGTTCCCAATGCCTCACAGATATCATCAGCCCTTGGGAGTGCATCCTATCTTATCGTGGATGCTGCGTTTCATCTTCTACCGCCATTTCTTCCACCAAAGAGTTCCAAGACTTTCTCGGAGACTTACCCGTGTGTAACCCTCGCAAAGTTGGCTTGCGCCATATGATATGGGACCCCCTGTGCTGGCCTCTTAGCCTGCTATCCGTGGGCTTTGACTCCACCTACTATGCGGCTGCCAAAGAAGAGATTCTGAAACACTGGCATACTACGCAGCATACCCGCCCGTCCCTGCTCGTCACCTACTGGGCTCTGTGCCACAACGAAATAGGAAATTCGTCATTGACCGGTTCATTCTCAATCTCAGCAAGGAAATCCAAGGCGAGTTGCGATGCGAATTGTGGGACGAAGTAGACAGGGTGTCTACTTACGCGAGCTTGCTCAATATCCACGTTGGGGCTCTCGATCAGGAATTTTGTGAGATCACACGGCTTCCCCGGTGGCTGAACATGTTCATGATAAATCGAGATACCTCTGCCCCTTGCTTGTCGCCACAACCGGACAGAGCAAGGACAAGGCATCCCCAACGCTACACCCTCCCCGGCTTGCTCCTGCCGACCAGCCTGGTCTAGAGTGCCTGTCCTTGCTCCGAATATCAGCGAACTCTTCACCAGGGCTCAAGAAGATCGACCGCTGAAACCATAGGGTCTCGCTGGGGATTCTCCTGATTGGCACACATCTCTGGGCATGAAGGCTCAAGCCGCTCGGACATGGTCCAGCTCCAGTCAGGCGAATCCTCGGGACGTCCGCCACTTGCCTACCATGAAGAACAGTGGATAGATGATGACAGGTCTCTCTTCCGAGTGACTGGAGCGTCCTCTTCCCACCAACAGCATGACAAAAGGGTCTCCGTTGCACGTGGCAAGCAGAAGTTGCCTCCCGAATACGGCCAGGACTTCATGCGTCCCTATGCCGGTACAGGAGGCACCAGGGAGATCATCACCTAAAGCTACCAGCAGTCCACACTTGGATGCTGCCGTTCGCCCAGAGCACTCCGCCGATGTGATCCATCGGAAGATCCTTCTCCTTCTCCACCTTGCCATGACGAGGTCGACTAGGGATCAACCGTGGTAGGACGCTGCTAAATTCTCCGAAGATTCCCTCGCCTCGTCACATCTGCCTGAAGCATGATCGTGGGTCTCCGTTGGAGCAGGGCCCGGGGGCCACACTTTGCCTAAGCTATGACATGAGGCTACCCAGTTGCAAAGCTGCCCTGCTTGAGTGGGCATGTAAGCATGACGAATGCTCTTGAGTGCTTTGACGTCCCTTCTCTATGATCCCTACCAGCATGGAAGAACTCCTGTGCTGCATATCGTAACTATGGTAGCGATTTGTTGTCCGTCCTCTTGCTCTGGTTCCAAAGACGCCGTTGTTCTCATCTCCTTACCATCGTATATCTAAACATGACACTACGTAGAGACATTGCTCACTCCGAATGGGTGGGTTGTTAAACTACGTTTCTGGGCGTATTCAAACCTCCTATACGTATTACACGTTGATTTCAGTGCGTGTCAAGAAAGCTGGACTTTGCACGCAGCAATTTTGGGCTCCTTACGTTGACATGATGCAAAGCCAAAATGATCAATCCCCTTTTCTCACAGTTACTGCAAGTTCAGAGAATCCTGAACATCAACACTTAGAGGCTTAAACCCACGGTACCACTTCAACAGTACAAAACTTTGTTTTGCTGGTATAGAACTTGAAGCCTCAAGAGTTAGCTACCTAGGCCGATCAAATTTGACATACATGTACGATATCGCAATGTTCTATACCTTCGTGTCCTTCGCGAAATCACTTCACGTCATGAGCTGTTCGGGCTTGTGAATAACTAATAATGTACTATTAATCATAGAGTTTACTGGATACGGACACTACCACTCCTCTAATGGGAACCGCTGAGTAAATATTTCTATATATCAAGTGATATGAAGGAGTGCCACCTGGAATCCTTGGTTTGGTAATAAGGGGCGATGCTGAAAGCGGGAGATGATTGTCATGAGGCATTCAATTGTGATGCTCGATCTAAATGCTACCAATGCTCTTTTCTAGGATTTTGACGCCTTCCCTGACCTTGGGACAATAATGCCTTCTCAAAATTTCGCCTTCCCAGACGGTTGTGGCAAATGGATTGCTTCCTTCGACAGAATCGCTCAAAGGATTGTACGTTCCATCCCCTTTCCTCTCCTCTGTATTCCAAAGTGCCCCAATTTTCTTGCCATGTGTATGTGTCACGTCGTTGACCAGAGCTAGGACGGCCTGACATGACTTCTCTGGCATATGTAGTGCAATGGACATCAGCTGCTTGGTGAAGGCGGCCAAACGCAAGGGGGGAACGGAGCGGATATTCCATGGGGGTAGCAATACCGCAGTTAGACATCTGACCAAGAGGACGGTCATCGTCTGAATGTTGACCTTGTTCGATCTTCGCTGGGCAGCCTCCGGGCTATCTGGATCCGGAAGATGTAATGACTTCGCGCCAAGTTCCAAATCTGCATCGACAGACAAGGGAAGCAGGCTTCTGAACAGATGAGTCGTGAAGTAAGACAAATCCAGATGCAAGTCTGTACGTGCGTTGTGTGCATCCTGGCCTGCAAGGAGAGCAAATGCAGTCACAGTGCAGAGTAGTGCTTCACGGCTTGGATTCCGAACGGCGGTCAGGTTGTCATCTTCCTCGTCATCATCCGCTTCCTCAGTCTCCTCAGCATCCTCGTCGCTGTGACGGATCAAGTCCTTGAGAGCCTCTAGAAGATCGCCGAAGAAGTCTTGATTAATCAAGTGAGAGTATTTCGCGAGTCCTTCGAGGACAGCACCCATTAGATGAGGTGATCTTGCTTTTAGGATGCGAAAGTATGTGGCAAATACCAACTTCAGCGTCTCGGACTGGTTGCGATCACGTTCCTCGTAGCTGACCATGGCATCTGCTGTGGCCATATCCTTGGCGAGCGCTTTTTGCTCTTTCAACTGCTTTCGCGCCCGCTTCGTCCGAAACTCCCTTTTTTGCTTGAGCCTCTTTCCGTTCGAACCAGTGGGGTGCTGGTCCTCATCATCGTTCGTTGCCCTGCTCGATAATTCAGACAAAAGTCGGAGGTGGAGGAACGTGTTGAGAACGCTTTCGTCAACCTCATAGTCTCGAGCTTTTATCATTTTTGATAATAGCGAAACGGCCTCCATAGATGATCCTCCGTCCTCATCTTCCCGGAACAGAATCTCCAAGGCCTCCCGACATTTGACAAAGTCTTCATCAACCCGTCGATGACTGAGTTTGCCTACTAAAATTCGTAGGAGGTCACCTCTGAAGTTGAAGTGGGGAACTGCTTTCAGGAGATTGCAAGCACAAGTGATGGCAACGCTTGCTATGCTCTGTGCCATTTTGTCGCCTCTGGAGACCTTCACAAGTTTGGCCAACTCTTTGATATATGCCTGATAGCCGAAGACAAGTGCCTGCTCATAGGCGCGAACTCTGCGGACCTCTTTGGAAAGTTTCTCCCCCGAGACGTCTTCCGATTGCGGCCGTATTCTGTACATTGGAATGACATCTTTGTAGACAGCCATCTGGGTTGCAAGACATAGCTTTTTGATGGCCGGAATATTTGATTCTCCAAGTTTGGCCAAAGCCTTGAAAGCGCCGGGATTCTCCTCTGGCTCCTCGTTTAACTGCGAGCCAATCTTGGCTAATTCCTCCTGTGCCCTTAGGATCTGCTCCCGTTCTGGAATTTTCGGTTGCTCCTGGGGTTTTTCGTCCGTCTCTGGCTCGTCAACATCCTCCTCGCCGCCCTCGAGCCACTCGGCATCACTGTCTATAGAGACAACATCATCTCGAAGAGGTGCTACATGCTGAATATGACCGTCTGCTGTCTTGATCGGAAGCCTGCTGCTTTCCTTGTCCTTCTTGCCTTTTCTTGGTCGATTCTCATAGTCTTGCTCGAGATTCCAACTCGCCGCATTCTTGAAGAACGCCTTTTGGACTTTGGCCGTGGATGCATGGTCATCATCTGAGGGTGGAGGTGTTAGCTTCCGCCGCTTAGAGGGCCGAGAAGCCATTTCAACCATCACTCAAGAAAAGCTCTCGAATTTGAAGGATGAGTAGTGGTGTATGAGAGTCAAGAGTCGGAACGTGTGTGAAAATTTACTGAGTGAGGTAGGGGAGGATCTTTATCAGTAGCAATGCTGATTCGCCTATTACTTTATCGGGATCCACTAAAAAGTCGAGAAACAATTTTTGCTTCAGAAGCTGCCCCGCGAAACTCGCACACCTCCCATTGCTTCAGACTTCACCAAACGTCGTGGCCGTTCTTCACTAACACAATCGGCCAGGCGTCACGGAAGAAGGAAGGTAGCGATGGCGACTTCTCTCGCGGCGCAGTTGGCGCAGATTGCCGCCAACTCTAAAAGCACTCTCAATGTTAAGGCGCAGCGTGCAGCGCATTCGAAGTCCTTGATCTTTGAGCCTCGGATCGCCGCAGGTCAGAACTACCAGTCTGTCTGGTCTCTTTGTCACGAAGGCTTCGAGGAGTTGTGCCAGCTGGACAGCCGGTTTCTGCAGTTTGCGACTACTCTTTTCAGCGAGCAGAGTCAGGAGGAAGACCGGACCCAAATGACGGCGGCTGAAAATGCTGAGCTCGATAAAAGGATAGAATCCTTCCTGCGCTTGGCCGGCGGCCGGCTGAGGCTTATGCCAACTATCAAGGCAGTCGAGTGGTTGATTCGACGCTTCAGGTATGAGTGATAGTCTTTCTATCTCGTTAACGCTGTTCTAACTCAAGCTTTTCAGGATACACGAGTATAACACTGCGATTCTTCTAACGACATTCCTGCCGTACCATTCGATACCAGTTTTCGTTACCTTGATGTCTATCCTACCATCCAAACTACCACACGAGTACAGGTTCCTAGACCCTTACATTCGATCTCTTACCAGTCCTCCTCGGGCGACCATCGTTCATCAAGCCACACACCACTTCGAGTTTCTCTCGATCATATCCGCGTATACCCTAGAGTCCTGTCGCACCCAGCAGCATTACCAAGCTCTCATCTCTTTCTGGGGTGGCATCATGGCGGAGGCCGTCAATGGCATGGTGGATAATCTGAGGTCTGGTCGGAGGAGCATCCAACAAGACAACGATCAAACGCTGCTGCAACAAATAGCACCAATCCTGGCTGACTCCCTAGTGATGAAGAAGGTGCCGCCCTTGCAGATTGCAAGTTACATGGTGATTGCAGTACTTGCTTCAAAGGCCAAATTGGACGACGTTGCTCTTACCGCCTTTATGGACCAACTGGTTTTTGGGTGGACAAACGAGACTGTACGGCCCGGAATAGTATGCCTGTCCATTCTCGCACAATATCGATCGGCGAAACAGCTCCCCAGTAAGGTTACGAAAGCGCTGCTCAAAATCCAAGATCTGCAGCTGCTTCTGCTGGATATGTGGAAAGAACATAGGGTAGACAGGCTTGCCAACGGGTTGGTGCTGGCTTTGATCGACAGACTTACGAAGAAAGGAGACACCCGTGGCCTACCGATCATAAAGACAATCTTGGCGGAGGAAATGCTTCCCGAGAAACAAACGATCGTCATTTTCAAGATGTTGATTGTCGCTGCCCATAAGATCGACGGCGAGGTTGACCAGGAGGGAAAAGCGAGAAAACAGCTTGGCCTGGCCCTAGTTCAGCTTTCCCAATCCGCTGGACAAGGAGGCGAACTTTTCAGGAAGGTAATAGAAGATGTCGACTTTGATATCGAGGAATTGGAATTGAAATTAGGCGCTTCTATTCAGCCTAGGAAAACCCTAGAGGAAGCGCCAAAGGATGCTACGATGGAGAATGGTGTCGAGTCAACCCAGCAGGTTGAAGATCTTGAGTCTGCACTTACTCGGCTGACAACGAAAGAAAGCGCGCTGTCGACTTGTTTGTCAGCCACTGCCGATGCCGTCTTCGACGAAATTTCACAACTATTTCTCTCTATCGCATCAGAGGACTCAGATCTCAAGACATTCGACGAGGCGCCATTGCTCCACCGTGTGCCCGCGCCGTCAACTTGCTTCTATTTCACCTTTTACATGCGACTGTGGCTCGGCCCTTATCCTACGCTCGCCCGTGTTAGAGCTTTGGAGCTTGCCAAAAGCCGTGCGAAAGAGCAAGACTGCGCAAAAGTAGATTTGCAGGCACTTCTGCCTTATGCTATTGCTGCATTGAGCGATCCAGCAAAGAAAGTCCGTCGAGCAGCAGCCGACCTCATCACAGTTTTAGGAGAGCAGCAAGGCAACGCAAGATCCAAGAAACCGATCTGGGGCTCAAAGAACCTATATGATGATACCAAGGGGATGAACTGGCTAAGCGCCGAAGCTAGCCAGGTCTTTCTCCAAACAATTCTTCTACCGGCGTTAGAGGAGTCAATCTTACACGAAGACCACATGTCTGCTGTTCTGAAAAACTCACTTGACAGTTCTAAGAGGCTATCAGTTTCCGAGATGGAGTCATCAAAGAAGAATCGTACGTCACACGCTGTTCGGCTCTCTATACTGAGCTTCCTTGCTTCACACGTTATCAAGACGCCTCTTATTGTCCTGAAAGTCAGGCTATTGAAGGCTTTGAATCAAATACGAGGTGTATCCAGCACCACTAGAACAGAATTGTTACTGCCTGCTCTGCAATGGTGGTCTAATCTAAGCGTCGATGAGGCGAAGGAAGTAATAACCCGAGAGACTGCTGACGAGTCTTTACTGGACTTGAGCTCTGTTGATATCGTTGTTGCGAACGATAAAGCCGGCCTGGATTGCTTTTTTGAGATTGTTGAGGGTCCAGTAGGCGTCAATCGGGCTCAGCTTGTTCGTGCCATTTTCTCTAGGATACGGAGAATGTGGCCGTCCATGAAGGATGACGCAAAATTGTTCACAGCGCAGCGAATGCTAGACTTGTCTCAACGATCGACTGCTTCACCGGAACAAGAAGTTGCTTCGGTAGAGGCAGCAGACCTTCTAAGGAATGTAGATTTGACTACCGACATCCTACTCTACTTCTTGGAATCCTTGCAGGACACGGCGCGGATGGCAACCGAGCCACCAGCAAACAAACGCAGACGAACGAGCTCTTCAGATCACCACCGTGGCATTGACAACCAGAATTCTCAGGAGCTTAGCCACGCGCTTCGTAAAGTCACGTTTGTACTTCAGATTGTTGAAGCATCCAAACCGGCAGAACACCCCCAACTCCTTCAAGGTCTTTTCATAACGCTATCCGATCTCCAACTTTTAAGGACACTGGTTGGTTCTGAGTTGGGATATCTACAGAATCTTGTGCTCAGCAGCCTTCTCGCGATGATGCCAGCTTATAGAGACAACAGAGATCTCAAGATCGATACTTCTGTTGGCCATGGCGATGTTCTTGTCAATTGTATCCAGAAGTCATCCAGTCCTGCGGTACAGAACTCCGCTCTCTTACTTGTTGCCAGCTTGGCTAAAACAGCTCCGGATGTCGTTCTTCACAGCGTCATGCCCATCTTCACTTTCATGGGCAGTTCAGTCCTTCGACAAGGCGATGACTATTCGGCTCATGTCATCAACCAGACGATCAAGGAGGTCGTGCCTCCACTGATCGACACATTCCGCAAGGGCAGGCGAAATGTTGTTGCAAGTGCTTCGGAGCTGCTATCAAGCTTTGTAGTCGCGTATGAACACATTCCCTCTCACCGAAAACACGATTTATTCATTTCCCTAACCGAGAATCTTGGGCCGCAAGACTTTCTCTTTGCTCTGGTCGCCATGTTTGTGGATAAATATGGCACTTCAGATAATATCTTGTCCTTCTCGTCCGAGTTGATGGGTTCTTTTAGTGTCGAAACTCAGCTTCTGTCATTAGTTAAGTTCTTGGACCTTTTGGCAGACATGTTCAAGCCCAAGCCAAGTCTTTCTGCAACTCTCTTCTTCGGGAAGAATGAGGCCGAGGATACCGTGAACAAGACTGCGCTTAAGGAGCTCACCCTCCTGCCTTATATTCTTGCCAACCGCACTCTAAAGAAGGAGATTGGCGAGTTGGCTGAGCGTGACGATATGGAAGCCGCCAAAATTCGAGAGTTATATGCACAACTCTTGGAAGATCTTTTGACTTTAGCTGATATAGTCAAGTCGAACCCGTCTCTCCATAGCAAGTGTGGCGACGCCCTCTCTAACCTCTTGAATTTATTGTCGATTGGAGAATTCATCAAAGCCGTCGAGACACTTCTTGATAGACCCAAGATTAATCTCCGACATAAGGTTTTGCGAGCACTGGAAGTGCGCATCGAGAACGAAAGCATGGCCGATTCGAGGTCGAGGACTGCACTTCTAGCTTTCTTGCCGCAACTTACTGCTGTTATTCGAGATTCAGATGACATGCACTACAAGCACACGGCTGTGGGCTGTGTTGACAAGATCTCCGAGAAGTATGGCAAGAAAGATCTGGAGGCAGTGGCAGCTGCTGCTTCGACCATCGCTGGAGACCAATGTCTTGGTCAAGCAGACCAGCGCCTGCGTGTTATGGCACTTCTGTGTCTTGCTTCTTTGGTTGATGTCTTGCAAGACGGCATTGTACCGGTCTTACCTGCTGCCATTCCCAAAGCCCTCAATTACCTCCAGCAATCTATGGCTGGCCTCGATTCTGATGTCGAGATACATAATGCTTGCTACAGCTTCATGACCGCCCTGGCGCAGTATCTTCCGTATATGATTTCTGGCTCTTACCTTGATCAGCTTCTTGCAAGCTCCAATATGTCTGCGGAAGCAGGCTTGGATGATGAATGCAATGGTAACCGCCGTCAATGCCTTCGATTCTTGGCCAAACAGCTCGACGCCAAGGTGATATTCTCGGCATTGCAACAAAACTGGACCAAAGCTGTGGAGGCTGGTTACTCGGTATGTTACATTCGTCGTCATTTAATCTCTATGCTAACAATATCTAAAGGCTGTCAAAGAGTTCATTGAGATTCTCGGAGTGGCCATTGATAAGCACAGCAAGGCGGCTATCGCAAAAAACGTGACAGCTTTGTCTACTATCTTCTTGAACGCGTTCGACCTTCGCCGACAGCAGCATCTGAAGGGAGAAGTATCCACGCCAACACTGGCGGCTATTTCAGAGGTTGAAACATCGATTAACGAGACCGCCCTCAAGATGATCTATAAACTTAATGACGCAGCATTCCGGCCCATTTTTGCGCAAATCGTAGAATGGTCTTCGTCGACTCAGCCGAAGGTTGATGCCGCAGGGCTTCTCTTGAGACAACAGAGTGTATATGGCTTCCTATACACATTTTTCGACAACCTCAAGTCGATTGTGACTAGCTATACGTCGTACATTGTTGACAATGCGGCCAAGATCCTCAAGGAAACTATTCCCAAGGACGCCGAAAGCAAGGCATTGTGGAGGACAGTGTTGAGGACACTCACAAAAAGCTTTGAGCATGACCAGGATGACTTCTGGCAGGCTCCGTCTCACTTCGGTGCGATCGGACCGCTCCTTGTGGAGCAGTTCTCGCATGCCGGGCTCCTAGACCTCTCCGAAGAGCTCATCCCCGCTATTGTTGAGCTAGGGGCAGCCGCCGATTCCCAAGAGCACCAGAAAGAGCTAAATGGAGCTATCTTGAAGCGTCTCCGTTCCGAAAACGCCGCAGTCCGGCTTGCAGCGGTTCAGTGTGAGCAGGCACTGACAGACAAGCTTGGCGAGGAGTGGTTAGCCATGCTACCAGAAATGCTGCCATACATCAGCGAGTTGCAGGAAGATGACGATGAGGTTGTTGATCGGGAGACCCATCGCTGGATTGTAAAGATTGAAAGTGTCTTAGGAGAAAGCCTAGACTCCATGTTACAGTAAAGTATAGGCGACAGGGATAGTTGGCGTCGCATTCTGAGGCGTATAATGAACATTACTCATATCAAAACGTTCAGTAAGATGCTGGGTTGTTTCACAGTGACTGAGAAATCGGTGTAATACCGAAATGATAATGCCCTCGTGATCTCTAAAAATGGGCTTTATGCCTCAAGACCGGGTGAGCCGGTAATGCCAAGCGGGCAAGTAACGCCCCCCTAGAATGGCCGTAACAAGTAACACAGGGCGGGCGCATCTGATCCACCGCAATCTCAGCCTCATGACGGTCCCGATACCTTACGTGAGGTCCGCTTTACCGGGCGTGGGTACAGGCCAGTCATTTTGGCGTGGCGTACAAGAGATGCTCATTCCGGCGGATTTTCGTTGGGGCGAGTCAGATCCGTACCACACCCTGTGACGCCCGACTTACATCACTGACAAATGTCAATGATTATATTCGCGAATTGCGAAATACTGCAACTCCGCTCTGCCAAAAGGGTTTTTAATAGGACGGGGGATCGGGGTGGATCTACATAAAAAAGAGAGATGTCTATATTTTGCCTTTGCATCACAATAGGTGGTACTCCGGTGACAATGCAGTGTAAACCGCAATGGCACCGACATATTCAACGACATTCTTGGCCCGGAGTGGACTGAGCAGACCTATTAACCTCGGGAATGCATTTGTGACCTTGCAGGATGCATCATTGAGGAAGGTTCAAAGCCGTGGCTTTGCTACTGCATTACTGAAGCAGGATGATGGTGAGTTGTCTCTTCCTAGTTGCAGTTGTTACCCGGCATGTGAAGAAATAGGGGTCTAGCACGACCTCTTCACATGTGATAGCCATGAAACAAAAGCCATAAGACAGCTCCCCAAAACCCATGACTCTGTGGTTGGTAGGCGTAGATGTGAGGCCTAGATCTGCTATCATGACAATTGCAACCCCACAGTCTAAAAGGTCAATTTGGGAAGTTTTGGCTAAACTGTTAGCAGGCAAGAAGAAGGAAAGAGTCCTGATCCTCGGATCTGGCTGGGCAGGCTATGCGTTTGCTAGGACTCTCGATCCCTCGAAGTTCGAGCGCATCGTAATCTCGCCACGCTCATACTTTGTGTTCACACCGTTGTTGGCATCCACTGCAGTTGGCACTTTGGAGTTCCGCGCTGTGTTGGAGCCCATCAGAAGGCTCAAGGGTGCCAGATTCCACCAGGGGTGGGCGGATGACATCGACTTCGCGAAAAAGGTTGTCCGTGTCGAGGAGAACAAGGCGGATGATATGTCCAGTCGGACTGTCGTGCCGCCGCCACCGACAAAATCAGGAGACTCAGCATTGACCGAACCGGCACGGCTGCCGAAGGGCCCAACCATTGATGTTCCCTACGACAAGCTCGTCATTGCCGTAGGCGCATATTCTCAGACTTTTGGTATCGAAGGCGTACGGCAACACGCCCATTTCCTTCGGGACATTGGCGACGCAAGGCGCATCAGGCTCCGCGTGCTCTCGCTGTTTGAGCAATGTGCAAGCCCTGCAATGCCAGAGGCAGACAGGCGGAAACTCCTGCATTTTGCCGTCGTCGGTGGGGGCCCTACGGGCATAGAATTCGCGGCCGAGCTCCACGATCTCGTGCACGAGGACCTAGCAAAGCTCTACCCGGAGCTCATGCCGCTCGTCAGAATCACCGTGTACGACATCGCGCCCAAGGTATTGCCGATGTTCGACCAGGCGCTGGCGAATTACGCAATGGACACCTTCAGGAGGCAGGGCATCGAGCTCAAGACTGAGCATCATCTGCAGCGAATCCGACCGGACGAGGACGGCAAGGGAGGACTGAAGATGAAGATCAAAGAGTACGGCGATGAAGAGATCGGCGCTGGTATCGTTGTCTGGTCCACAGGCCTCATGCAGAACCCCTTGGTGGAAAAGCTCGTACAGAAAACACTTCCACTGCCACCACGTCAGGACGGCGAGGTGCCGAAAGGAGACACAGCTGAGTACCGGCTGGAAAAGGATCCTAAGACAGGAGGTATCATCATAGACTCACATCTTCGTGCCAGAGTCACCTCAACTACAGGGGAAACAGCGCGGATACTTCCCGACACTTTCGTCATCGGAGACTGTGCCGTTGTTAACGAAGACAAATCCTTGCCTAAAACGGCCCAAGTCGCCTCTCAAGAGGCACTGTACCTAGCCAAGGCGTTCAACAAGGGCAACCTCGACGAGAAGCCTTTCAAATTCCATAATTGGGGCACGATGACCTACCTGGGGAACTGGAGAGCCATTCACCAGAGCAATGCGGACGAGATCAAGGGACGGGCAGCGTGGATTCTGTGGCGAACGGCTTATCTGACGAAGAGTATGTCGATACGTAATAAGGTCAAGATACCTTTTTACTGGTTGGTCTCCTGGATATTCGGACGTGATGTTTCGCGCTTCTGAACGGGAGTCAGGTACAACGGGTCGTAAATTCGATCTTACTGGGACCGATAGCTGTATTTTATAGACATAGACAAGGGCAAGGATGCGTGGCATAAGATTGAATTACAGGAGTTAGATGTACATTGTTCTACCTACCTGCACATGTCTCGGGCAGCATTTCTTAGTGTAAGCTGTATAATCCCCCTCTGATATCGGTGTCGTATAGATGAAGCTCAGTAGTGATCCAGCAAGTGGCCCCACCACTTTTCCTTCTTCCTATCCTTGCTTGTTTCTTACTAGACTCGTTCTGTCTTATCCCGGGAGAAAGGCCCAGAAACGTGACGTTCCGGGGATGCCAGCGTTCCTCACAAGATATACCAATGTCTCAAGGCAGCGTACGTTCACCGACAGTATACTCCAACAATATAGGATCGACATTCAAGGATAGAGGCTGACAGACGAATGAAGATAAAAAACATATCTTGTCGAAAGGCTTCCGATGGAAAAGATGCCGTCGTCAGGTGAGACAAGAAAGGCTGTTTATAGAGCAATGGTCGGGTATTGAGGCGACTACAACTCTTCATCGATTTCCATGGCATCACTCTCACCAGCCTGTGCTGTTAACTGCAGGTACAGATCCAGAGACTCACGCAACGCAGGGTTCATAGAGTTTTGCAGTGCGAGCGTTTCAGTCGAGGTATGCTGCATGGTAGAGCTGCCGAAACCGGTGGTAGTCTCAGATGCGGAGTTGGACTGGGGGATGTTCGGGCCGGAACCGCCAAATCCAGCATGTTGATTGTGAGGGTCATTGATTGTCGGGGGAGAGGTAGAGGCTTGGGTATTCGTTGCAATCTGCGGTTGATCTGCGTCCTGATAAAAGCCTTCGTATCTGGGGTTAGCTTGATCTAGATCCACTGTGTACGTAGTCATAGTCGAGTCAATACCGTCAGAGGAGAATGACTGAGGTGTTGCACTTGCGAATCGTGAAGTCTGCAATCCCTTTGATCGTTTCTCCTTGACAGGTGCGTCGTCAGGAACAAACTCCAGCTCATCGTGGGGGTCCTGGTAGAAGCCCACGAACCGTCCCGATTTGACTGGCTGAGAATCCATAGAATTATCAACCTGCTGACGTTTAGGACGAGGAGCCTCATCAACTGGCGCCGCTTCGGGATCTGCGAATCGAGAAGTTCCGAGACCGCGCGAGTAGGCCGTAGTGCTGGCGTTGCTTTTCTGAGCTATTGTGATGTTAGTCTTGCTGATTGAAAGCCACAGAAAAGCTGAATCGGTTGAAGTATATCCTCTTTCTTACCATTCATCGACCTAGCCGTGCCATAGTTATTGCTACCCTCGGATCCAGTAGAGAGCTGGCCAAACGTCACACTTTGGTTGAGACTGCCACTGCTGAAATTGTCAGGATGGGAGGCATTGCGAGCACTGGGGTTTCGCTGGTTGATCCTGGCACGAGTAGCAGGCGAATTCACGTATCCGCCAGCACGGCCTCTGGTCGCAACGTTTCCGCCTCGACCACGAGTGCCACTTCGATAAGCAGTATCCTGATGGCCTGCCCGTGGGGTGGTAGCTGAGAGCTGCGTGCGAATATTGGCGGCGCGAGCACGACGCGATCCGGACCCTCGTCCAGATCCACGGGGGGCATCAGCGCGAGTCGAGAATGAGCGTTGCAGCTCCCTCGCGGCCGCCAGCTTGTCTGCATCGCCAAAATTGGACATGATGAAGGCGTATGGAAGAACGGCGTTGATTATGGAGGGAGGAAACGGTGCGCGGAGTAGGGCTGTTGCGGCAGTGGAAGGAGCTTAGGGGTAAACCTCGCACTGGGACCTTGGGAGAGTAGAGCTCGGGGAGTCGAGAGAAGACGGGGGAAAGACGTGCGAGTGTTACTTTCGGAGAATGATCTGAGAAGGGAAAGACATCTGTCCCTTTAGACGGCGCCTGGTTATGTCGGTGAAACCTCAAAGGTGACTGATTCTCTGAAATACAGAAGCAGGGCGTTCCGTAATATCGGTGGAAAGAGAAAGAGCCCGAGGACGAGACTCGGAGGAGATCCAAAACAAAAACAAGAAGGTACAAGAAAGAAAAGGAAATGGGTTGGGGAACGGGCCGTGTCCAGGGTTGATGATGTCGTTACTGAAGGAAGGGTCGATCCAGGAGCGGATGGTTAAGAGAGGCAAGGAGACCATGCCTGTCCAACATCTCAAGCTATTTGTGACAAACGATCATGCACCCATATGATGGTGATTTGATAATCTTCAGCCTAGAAGTAGACTATGATTGTGAACTTGGAATATGTACAGACTAGAACCAAGGGGTCTCAAGCTGAAGAGTGTATGCTTTGTCGCCTTTGTATACGTTTGAATTTCGACCCTCTCCTAGCCCCATGCGCAGCCTTAAGCTCGGATTTTCCCTGCTCACTGATTCCAGGACCCTAAGATGATATATCATATCAACGGCAGTCTCTCAGGCTGAAGGTATGAGTTCCCAAGCTTCTGCTTGTCAGCCGGATATAAGCCCGGTCTGAGTATGATGACACTTACCACTCGCTCATAAAAAGTCTCTTCGTGGATCTGGACTTTCGTTGATTGTAAGATTTTCCTGTTGATGGATAATCTGCGACCAGGCGCTGACCAGCAGAGTCATGCTTTCTTCTGTCGTTTGGTACCAACTGTGGTTTGTACGCTGTTGATCTTTGTCTCTCGAAATTCGGCATTTCGCGCTTCCTGTAACCACTGAACCTCAATTGGAGAGACATGATTGCGAACAAAGTCGATTAGTGGTTTCGACTGAGGCGCCCCTTCGCGCAAAGCAATACTCGAGACTCGCGGAATACCGAGACACGAACTGAGTCGGTCCTCGCAGGCTTTTGAGAAGCCAACTAACCTGGTTGGCGCATCGTGATGCCGGGTGTCAGAGGCCACAGCTACCATCTGCGGTAAATGGTTATGGAGAGTTGATGGCTGCCCTGAGCGGGCGATGAAGACGATAGAATATGAAGGGGGTTGGGCTTTATCGTCAGCTTCCTTGCCTTGGCCTTGCTCCTCTAAAGTGTGCTCCTGAGAAGACCGTTTCTCCAAAGCCCTTGTGATGCGTGCCAAGCCGATATCTACGAAGGCAGCTACTTCGGGAGCTGGTGGTATCGGCTGCTCGGCTTGATCTCCCTCCCCCAGCTTCCTTTTCTTGGGCCGGCTACGCTTGCCCTTGGATGGAGCTTGGTGGAGTTTTCGATGCTGACCTAAAGGAGCAAGCAGACTGACGAGCAAAATTAGCACTGTGCGAGGTTCCAAGAAGAGAAGATGATTCAACATACTTGCAGAGGAGTTCCAAGATTGCGTCTTGGTCTTCTTGAGAAATGGATGGCCTGGACTTCTATTAGACTTCATTGCACTTTAAGGTTTCATTCATGCGATGACACTGACCACTGCACCGCCGAATAAGGAGTGTCTAACTGATGGACAATCTTCTTCTTCTCCATTGTGTAAGGTATGCCAGGATATTTACTCCTTTCGATGCACCAGAGATCTTGGGTTGAAGTGTTGTCGATTGCTAGTGTTGGTAGAATGAAAATTTGGATCTAGAAGTCAACGCATATCAAGCTACCGTTGCTAGGTACCTAGATAGATCTTCCAGTACCTAGGTAGTCTGGTTGGAACTTGCTTCACCAAGCCGTGCAAGTGACTCGTACTATATTCTTACGAGCACTGTCTTTCCAAAACCGGGAGCGCTTTGAGTTCCAGTACGAGAATTCCGATTAGCAGTGGAAGCGTGCAACAGTTTGGTAAGGTACGGTACGGTATGTATTGTACACTTTTGGGGATGTACCTACCTAGGTAGGTAGAGAACGGGCGGGAAACACTGGGTAAGGTCTTGGCGGGGCCGTGAGCCTGGAGCCTGGGTCCCGGTCGAACGCTGATCCGCTAGAGGACGAGCTTAGGCGCGGTGATTAGCGTTCCATGGCGCCGTACGGTGCCTGGTTCATCATGACGTCTCGGCTGGGACAGCGTTTCATTGACATGCTACAGAATGACAGTGGTGACAATATGGGAGCTAGAGCTAGAGAAGGACTCTTAACCAGGTTTGATTGTCCACAGAGTAGCCACTGACCAGAGAGTTTGTGTGGTTTGAGAACCTCATGCACAAGGCTGAGTGATAGGCTTGCCTGATCTGCCTGCAAGATCTATTGTCCGTTACGATGTCTTTCTATTGCATTTCTGTTTTATCTGTAAAGGACATGACCGACCTAATCTGCGCAACTCTTTTGCTCTACACAGATCATGGTAGTCGTGAAACTCAGAGCAGCGTCGCGGGGAGTTTGGTACCCTGTCCATAGACTGACGCGGGGGGTTGCCGTATGGGGATGGAGCTGGCGGCCTACTGTGGACTAACAGGACGTCAAGAGGACTCAATTAATTTTTGGCTGTTCTTACGCAGTGGTCAACGTAGCTAGCCCGCCCCATTAGATAGAGCGCGTGCTGGACGCGTCGGGCGTTGCGGGGTTGATTCAGGGCGCTGCTAATCAGTGCCTGTCAATTGAATTGACCCCAACTCGACTCAGTGGAGCGAGCCAACAGTTCGAAAACCCCCGGTTCTAGGGTTTTTGTTCTCGTCCTGGGCGCATGACACAGCATTTCAAAATCTCTCCAGCTAGCAACCCTATCAATAGACACCTAAGAATCGAGCGGCTTACTTGATGGATGTTCTAACAAAGAAACGTTTGTTTGGTTTAGAATTCGATGACTCTTGGTTGGCCAAGCCCCTCCCACTCAATTCTGTGGCAACCCGACGAATCAATTGTAGACGAGCCCTGTGTAGGAAACGAGGGACATCTCAGTGTAAAGTACCCAGGTACCTACAAAGATACATCCTGAGATGACTACCTAGGTAGTTGCCTTCTTTGCAGCCTTCTTTTCTCAACAGCATCTGCTGAAGACCGGGAAAGTCTAAAGAGATGAATGGTGTGTGTGTGTGTGTGTGTGTGTGGTAGACAAAGCGGCTCTAAGTGGCCAATATCGTTCATATCTTCGCCGACCGTATCTTATTCTCTAGCAAACATTGAACCCGTGCCTCGTGTCTTCTAGCATCGACCTCCGGTCCACAGACAAACACCATATCAGCAATACATACGATTGGGTTCCGTCTCAGAGCAAAGTAAAGACACAGGAGACCAGTTTGCGATCTAGGGGCATAGGTAGTCAGTCATTGTTGGTTGACAGCTGAAACGGTAAGTGAGGTCAGAACATCTTAGTAATTCGACTCACACCCCTCCCCCTCCCCACCGCGTCATTGTCCCACCCCCACCATGAAGACCTACCTACCTTAGGCAGGCTTCTGCCGCCCGCCCGCCGAGAAACACAAGCTTGCAGTATCTACTATCTACACAAAGCTTCCTTTGAGCTTCCGACACTCCCCTCTTCGATCTTCTCATTCTCTCTCTCTCTCTCTTTGATGCAGGCGGTCAAGGCCACTTTGCACACACGCCAGCAGAAGATTCCCTTTTGAATCCACCTCTGTTTTCCACAGTTTGGCGGATTCTCTTGTGGCACTCGCTAGAGCCTGTATCTGACCTATCTCACCTGCCTGCAACAACAACCTTACCTTGGAGCCCCACCAACCAACGGGTACCTCACTTGACATCGCCAGTACTCACCTACCTACCGCACTGTCTCGTCTTTGAATTTCTGGACCGTGGCTTTCAGCCTTGTGACAAGACCACCAAACCCCACCCTTCCACATCGAGGCACTCTCCATACGCACCATTATTCTTCCCTTCTACCTATCTGCCTCGCACTGTTTTCTCCCCCCGTCTTCTCCTCTGGGTTTTGTCTTTAGTCTCCTCCCACTCCTCCACACATGCTAAACCTTGGGAGATCAAGACAGAGCTGCCGCCGAGCTGTCTCGTGCGTAGCTGCCTCGTCTCTGGGCCTCCAGGCATCCCGCAATACCCACCCGCACCAGCCAGATGGACCAAGCTTCGAGATCCCCCGCCGAGTCGAGAGAACGTGCTGTCTCCTCTGAGCCTTGCTCAACCCGACCCAACCCTTTCGATGATCGCGAACTCTCCTCCATCAAGCGCCGTCGCACCTCTCTCAGCGGAACTTCTGGCGGTGCCTCTGCCTCTGCCTCTGCCTCCCGCAGCCGCTCCGTCGAAACCGTCCACTCCACCCAAGACTCCCAGACCGATTCGAGACCGGGGCCACAGGAAGACGCCGTCATGATCATCGACTCGGATTCCTCTGCCCCGCATACTCCTGAGCACCAACAGGCAGACCCATCCGAACCCCCCTCCGAACCCAAGTCAAGTAAAGTTACCATAAACCTCCGCAATGCACACCAGACCCTAGAGACAATACCATCCTCGCCTGTCTCGCCCACGGGTACCGCTGCAGAGTCCCGCGACCCTCAAGAAGACATTGTGAAGGCCAGTGTGGAGGATTCGGAAGCAGACATGCAGCCAACGGATCAGCCCCCGGTCGCTTCCGCTACAAGTGGCTCGGATCACGGCAGCCCTGCCGTAGAGATAATCGATATCGAGCCTGACGAAGATGAAGGACTCGGTGTGGATGACCCACGGGTAACCTTACTGCACGGACTACAGGGAAGCATGCTGTCAGATCCGACTGCCGACTTTCCTTATCGAGACAATTTGGAGCATCTGCCGGACTCGGTCTCGAAATTGGAGTCGTTCATCACAACCCGTCAGTTGGCCCGTACTTTCCTAGATATTTTGCTACCATTCCGGATGGCAATGATGCTTACAGTTATTAGACGATGAGGTAGCTTCTCGACTCCGGCAATATATTGAGAACTACTTGATTTGGGCTCGGAGCAGTGATTATTTCACCATGTACAGTTCATATCAGCAGTTTCGAGGGATCTGGGGAACTCTTCCCGGGCTGATATGGACCTCGGCATGTCGAAAGTATGCACACTGACAAACCCTCGTAAAGGAATATACTAACATTCATATAGGGTGTCGACTAACCGTCATCCACACCTTCCGGAGCTCATTGCCGACCTTCATTGCTCATTCGCGAAGCTGACTGCTTGGTTCGTGGAAGTCGACCTTAAGACTCTTCGACAATCTTCGTCGACTCAAGACACTCGCCTTCCAGACCTGGCGTCCCCGGCCTATATCAACTGCCTTGCACTCCTTACCCAGAGAGATGAGATGCAGCTGCAAGCCGAGTACTTGCAAGACCCAGATTGGGATGACCCGACAGCTGCCCTGACCAGCTTCAACACATTTCATCAGGCCCACGGCGGAACATTTCTGCATCTGCTCCGGCTTACACAGGCGCTGGCAGCTATCATCCCACGATTTCCTAAGCTCGTTGACGGCTTTGGTGGCATCGCTCTTCTTGTGTCTAACTTCCTAGGGGAAAGCTATCGCAAAGCCCAGCTGTCCTCAAATTTTGGCTCCGCTGCTGAGCAGGTGAAAATGAAATCCTCTTTTGGACCTCAATTCTACCAGATACTTTCGACCACTCTATCGACGTGTATAGAGAAATATGTCAACCACCTGACGTCTGACAGTACCTTGAAGCAGATCAACGGTCTAACGGAGATCATGCGATATACCTTACAAGGCGAGCATGCTATGGTGACGGACGCATTGGCTGATCATCGACAACGGAATGCGGCCATCTCTCCTCAGTCCACCGCAGAGGTCATGGCCTATGAATGGCGCTTCAACACATTCACCAAGCTCATCATGTCCAGCCAGATGCAATTAAGAGTTATGGCTGTTACTCAGATGTGTTTAGACCTTGTCAATCTCTGGAAGAAGTATAACGAGAATATGCACGAGCCGCAAAATCGTGCTGTGCTTATTTACTTCTCTGATTTCCTACAGAAATCAGGACTGGTTACCTACATCCTGGGCCCAACCTGCCACCCAGAAATTACCATTGAGAGCGGCAACATTATCGGCTTCCTCCTCGTGACCCAGACCTACACGCATGAGCTCACGGATCTCATGTGGCAGACAGTAACCTCTAGCCAGGATCCTAGAGTAGCCGATGCCCTGGTGCGCATGACGACTCGCGTAACAAACTTGTGGACATACGACAACATGGTCTATCTGTGCAGCAAGATTCAGTCTCTGCCCATTGAGGCTTTCAGTCCGACTCTACGAGATCTTTGTGACGCTATCTTCAAACAATTGCTGGAGAAGGCTTTCGAACGATCCGTCAGCGACAACTTCCCCTACTTCCTATGCGCACGTCTCATCAAGGAGTCTTCTGCATTTGGAACGCCATCGGCCCCGATAGCCCATGTCGACATACAACATTTTGCAATGACAAGATTCGGCGACATGCTAAAGCAGCATCCACCTACCCCGGAAGCCAGGAAGGAGCTCTATCGCTCCTGCATACAAGACCTTGCAGACAAAGTGCCGTATACCCTGGGAAGCCTATGGGTAATCGCAGTGCTGAGCCGCCCATTTCTTGCCAGAGAGCTTCAGATGCTAACGGCGGACTACGGCTTGACAAAATTGCTCGTTGATGAAATGGAGCATGCCATCGCTTCGGGGAAGGAGGCCGGCTTTCCATGCGTAATCAGCGGCCAGGTCAACACGCCACGACGGGATCTATGGTCAGGCATCATACTTCAACATCCGGGTACGATTACGGAAGATCTCGGACCTCGACTATGGGACATGCTTGTTGGCCCAAGCGCCGGCTGCCAGGAAGATCGATTTGCAGCTTGGCATGTTCTCAACGCGTCTCTTAGGAGGAGTCGACTCAATCCTTTCCTGCAAATGTGTTCGGTGGACTATCTCCCGAGTCTCCCACCTGACTGCTTCTGTCCGGGCGCTCTCGAGTTTGTCCTGGAGGGCATATTGCCGCCTCTCAATGAGCCTCATAACATTCTTCTCGACGACGAGGATAGTCCTGTGCGATCGGGGATTGAACAACTATGGCGCTTAATCTTGACTGCACCCGAAAACACAATTGAACAGCGAGCTATTCAAGCCCTTGTCCGGGACGTCTACGTGGAGAGCAGGTCGATCCAGTCGCTGCCTCATCACAGAGCGCGCAAAGTGCATCTAGCGTTGGTCACTCGCTGTTTGAATCAGCTATCCGCCGCTGCAAGGAAGTTGAAGGCTTTTAGTGACGGCACAACAAGCGGTGATGATGAGCCCATGGTTATTGTTGCGACAGATGTGCAAGTTCAGGAACAAGAGCTTCTCTTTGTTCGATCTCTTGCGGTGATCCGGGAGTTTCTCAAGCTTCATCGAGTCAAAGCTCAATTCGCAAGTCCTGACATGAGATCACTGATCTTGCCAGCATCAAATGATGTAGAGGGAGAGTCGGCGGAGCTTAAGTATCAATCATTTGACGGCGATAAACAGACTGACGTTAGGCCTCTCGCTATAGGCATACGAAACACAGCCGGTTCTCTACTAGCCAGTCTGCGTGACGCCACAGGATTTGACAACTACCGTATCTACTACAAAGGCCAACCGTTTGTGCCGATGGAGCGAGACATCTGCAAGTCTTTGGAGGATCTCCAGATTCACAATGGTCTGATACTGGTCAAGCGAGAATCCGACGAGGTCCCATCCCCGGCTCGGATGCGGCCTGGCTCCTCGCCCGTTGAGATTGAAATTCTGGCTCATTTCGAAGAATTGTGGGACTGCCTGAGCATGGAGGAGAAGTTGGCGAATGAGGTGTGTGAATGTCGCTCAGTGGTTTGATCGATAGCCTTGACGTGTTGCTGACATCTGCATTAGATCTACCAATTTCTAGTCAAGTTACCTTTGGATGAAGGCATTCTCCTAGCATTTCAGACGGAGCCGACAGCTCACAAGGACGTGTTCCCGGTCGGCCAGCCGTTCAAGTCTCTTTATGCGATACATGCGCTACAGGAATACCTTCTGTCTCAATTTCATCAGGCAAGATCGGAAGTAGATGAGAGCAGTCAAGTCACCATTACTACTTACTCTGATGCTCTACGCCGTGCCTTATCTTTAACAGTTGCTGCGATCTCTGATCATGAGGTAATTGGGCGAGGATGTAGTGCAGATCTGCAAGTCTTCCTGAGTGTCAAGCTTGTGGAGACACTTGTGAAAGTCTTGACAGGTACGCCACTACTCTTGTTCCCAGCTCTTACCGAGTCACACTGACGCTTTTCAGATCCATTCCGGCCTGAAAGTCTCTCGAACTATCTGGACAAGCCTCTCCTTGACCGCTTGTTTGAGATTCTTGCATCTTCATTAACATCGAAGTCCATCGAAAGCTCTACGAAGCTCGCCAACTGTACATTTCAGGCCATCCTCGAGTCATGCTTGGTGAGTAGAGAGGCGTGGGATGAATTCTGTCGACATCCCAGTGTTGGTGAGGTTATACAGCAAATCTTGCTTGATGATCCTCGAGCAGTTGTCCGAAAGCATACGCTAAAACTACTGGGGGAGAAGATTGCTTTCTTTGATAGGTAATGAAACCACGAGGACACACGAAGTCGATGTTGTTGCTAAACTCAGGTTTTGCAGTTCTTCATTAGTTCGATCGGAAGATTTCCAAGAATTCCTCTGGCCGATCGTGTTTGGCCTGATTCCTGCAGCTCTTGACCAGCCCAAGACTTGCGAAGAAACCTTCAGCCTCGTCCTAACGACGTACAAGTCTTTGAGAAGGACAGAATCTCCGGTTCTTGATCTTCCAGATGTGGTTCAACGCTGCAGTGGCTGGCTATTGAAATACGTCACTTATGAGGTATGGGGTTCTATCTCTTGACTGAGACATCGAGCGCTAACCCTCAGGATTCGAAGGATATCACACAGCCAGATATGGTTGATGTTGCAGCCTTCGGGCTGGTCCGACTGTTCCATTGCATCGTTTGCTCAGATGAGTATCCAGTCGAGTCTGAAATCTACCCTGCGAGGTAAAACCCGCTTCCGAAACTTCTTCTGTGTGTTGCCTGGCATACTGACAAGACCAGGGACTTTGTCAGGAAGCTCTTTTGGCGGCACCTGTTCCCCCGGTTCTCTAGCCGAATGGAAGCATTGCCGAAAGTCATCCTAAACAATCACACTAGGACCATGTTGATTGAGATTATCTTTGCCCTCGTAGAGCAAGATCGATCGCAGATGAAGTGGCTCCTAAATGACCTCAATAAGTTGGTGCCATTCGACGATCGTGAAGACGGTATGTGCACCGATGATTTCCTCGGGAATGACATGACGCTAAAATCGTTGATAGACGAACCTTACATTTACGAATTGCCTCAACAGTTCGAGAGGTCCAAAGCTATTCGATCCTCTTGTGGCTACGTTGGATTACGAAATCTGTCGAACACATGTTATCTTAACTCGCTCTTTACTCAACTGTTCATGAACACCGGTTTTCGTCGTTTTATGCTTAATGCTGAAGTCAGAGATCCGCAATACGGCCAGACTCTATTATTTTACACCCAAAACTTGTTTGGGTTTCTCCAAGGGAGCATTCGGCGCTTCGTTGATCCGACTAATTGTGTCAGTAGTATCAAGACTTACGACGATACCGCTATCGACATCCATAATCAGATGGATGTCGACGAGTTCTACAACCTTCTATTTGATCGTTGGGAAGGTCAATTGCTCTCCGCAGAGGCAAAGCGTCAGTTCCGATCATTCTACGGCGGACAGCTCGTGCAGCAAGTGAAGTCGAAAGAGTGTGAGCATATCTCGGAAAGACTGGAGCCGTTCTCAGCCATTCAATGCGATATCAAGGGGAAGAACACACTGCAAGACAGTTTGCAGGCCTATGTGGATGGCGAGATCATGGAAGGAGACAATAAGTACAAATGCTCCACCTGCGACCGACATGTCGATGCTGTAAAGAGGGCGTGTCTCAAGGACATACCAGACAACTTGATCTTCCATCTCAAGCGCTTCGACTTCAATTTGCGGACACTCCAACGAAGCAAGATTAATGACTACTTCGCATTTCCTAACCGCATCGATATGCGCCCATATACCATCGAACATCTGAGCAACTCGACCGAGGATCTGCCGAGCGACATTTTTGAGCTCGTCGGCGTGCTTGTTCATTCCGGAACGGCAGAGTCAGGACATTACTACTCATACATTCGGGAGCGCCCAACAGCAAACAAGAGTGAGACATGGGTCGAGTTCAACGACGACATCGTCACATCCTGGGATCCTGCTCAGATGGAAAATTCTTGCTTTGGTGGACCCGACTACCGACCTCCTTTCGACGCCAATGGCATTGTTTACGAGAAGAACTACAGCGCATATATGCTCTTCTATCAGCGTTCTTCATCACTTCAGAAAGAACAGGATGAACTGCTCGACTCCAAACTACCGAGCCCGCTTCACGTCGATATGCCCGAGCCGCTTGCCGAGACCATTTTAGCAGAGAATGCGTCCCTTCTCCGCAGACATTGCATCTATGATCCAGCGCACATCAGATTTGTAGACCTAGCCGTGGAACAAGCACGAGCCCTTGAGAAGGGGATTTGCTCTCTTGACCACGTGATGGAAGACATGGCGATCGAGATGGCTCTTAGCCACCTTGACCAAGTCGCATCTCGCACGAAGGATGTGCCTGACTTCCGAAAGCTCTGGTCTCGGATCCAAGAAATGTGCCAGGATTGCAGCAAATGCTGTCAGGCAGTCTATGAGTACTTTCGCGATCGCCACGAGGTGTTGAAGATGCTTGTGCAACGAAACCCGGAGCCATTCGTTCGCCTTGAGAGCGGCTACTTGCTCATTCGAGCTCTAGAAGGTATCAAAGAAGACTATCCTGATACATATTGCATTCCAGCGAATATAAGGGACGAAATGGAGTGCAATGGCGAGGACAACCTCGATGTTGTTCATCATGTCGCACTAATGTTCAGGAGCTTGTGGGATAGCTTCCATCAGGCCTTGCGGTCATGGCATGAAACATTCGGCTTGATGCTAGCCTTTGTCAAGTTAGGCCGCGCTGAGATGTCTGCATTTTTGGAACAGGACTACCTTCGAAAACTTCTCTACATCATCATGGCCGATACCCAGATGGAGCTACCACCTCAATACTCGCGTATGCTAGTCGCTGTCTCGCGTAGGATGGCAACCCGTCCTCCGTCCTACGAGAACATCATTGCGCTCATTGACACACTTCTCACCAACATGACTATTGAATATAGCGACCAGGGCGAGCTGCTCTTGCCTGAAGATTGCGATACGCGCATTGAATGGATGTTACTTGAGGAACAAGAGCCTTTGTATCTCACGAAGCCAGAACATATGGCTCTGCTCCGAGTCTGGGGTAGAGATCAGGCTAATATATTCGTGGACAAGCTGATCTCCATCAATCAGAACCATCCAGCCACAGACTCAATCATCACATATCTCTTGAAACGCAGCCGCCCGGCCGATTATAAGATCTATCTGACCTTGCGACTGAGTATCACTAGTCAAATTACAACGCATATCATTGCGCCATACCTGCGGGTGGCTGTGGTCTATTGTCGTGTCAGTCACAAACCAGACAACATCCACAATCTTATCCAATACGTCGCGGAGCAGTGTAAGACACTGCAAAATGGCGAAGGCAGAGCCTTCTTTGAATTCCACCGCGACGTATTCGATGGTGAGCGTCAAAACTCGGACGAGACGCTTCAGCAGGTCATCTTGCAAGGCCTCGGCAACATCTCAGCTTGGGCACCTGGTCTTCTTGGCTTCTATGACCCTATCGTTAGTGGCGAGGTTGAGAACTTTCTGCATGAAAAGGTCTTCAAGTTCGGCCGATCACCGGCATTTTCTGACGACCAAGGCGGTCAAGAGAGGTCAGCGGCCACGGACAACTGTGCCCGAAATCTCGGCGTGGAGTGTCTTTTGTATTTGAAGGAGAACTTTGTCAGACGAAACGCACCGGTGGCTAATCACCTGGTCGCCGCATTGCAACGTGTTGTGACACAATGCCAGAAGTATTACAACCTCGAAGACAATAGCGCGGATGAGCTTGATGAGGAGTTTGTCAGGCTGAGCCAAAGTAAGTAACGGGAAATATCCCAGAGTGACTTACCCTTTTGGTGGCTAACATTCAATGATAGGTGTCCTGCCAGCACTTCACAGGTTGACCGTGGAAGAGCTCGAGGAAGACGCCTCCGGTATGTTTTACAGCGATTCCTCCAGCGTCACGTCAAGCATCACGGCTTGCTGACTTTAAGCCGGCAAGACTGGGAGAACTCCTCTGCCGCGTCAGACCAGATGGACAGCATAGGCGACCTGCAGACTACGGGCGATCTAAACGATGTCGATATTTGATAGCACTCCCACCTCACCGGAGATGCTTTTACTGGATCCCAACGAAAGCCCCAGCAGAGGTGGACATATGAGTCTTGTTATATTTCTTTGTCCGATTACTACACCAAGAAGTCACTGCTCGCCGCAGAGAAGTGACATGTTTTGCTACGAAACCAACGCGAGCCTACGAGATATGAAAGGCTGGTACAGATACAGGATCTGGCTAGTGTGCATAATGACCAAGGGCGTTTCTTCTCTTTCTGGAGTCAGGATCTTGATCATTGTAGGGTGTTTGGCCCCCTCCATACAGACATGAGCGAGCGGGGACAGTCGCTTGCTGATTCCCCTTTCCCTCGACTCCCATTGCACCCTTTGGGTAGTGAGAGAGGTTCGGAACGGACAGGGGCTAGCTAGGTCGACCAGATAGGAGTCGACGTGTGTGTTTTTACCTGTCGAGAAAATTGCATAGGGAACGACGATAGATGACTCTAGCGCGGAGTTGACTGAATGAAAGACAACCTTCATGGCTACCCATTAACTTGCTTGCTTGTTTACTTACTTGCAGTCAGGTTGGCGACGAGTGCTGCTGATGTGTTTGTGACATAACAGAGCCCTCTCTCCTGATCGACGGGGGCATAGATCAGACTGCTACCAGCGATGGCGCCGATAGTACGACCGAATGTGGGTGTTTCATCTTGTTGATGATCGCTACAAAAATAGGTCGAGCACAGCAACGCCTTTTGCGTCGATAACCACTTTCTCTTAGCGCCGGGCCATCTTGCGAGGAAGAGAAGTGGCATCGAGTGTTTGATCATGATAGAACAAGTGATGTATTCTGCTGGGAGATGAAGAGTTGAGAGGGTCCAAGGTCGCATGTCCTACGACGAGGCCTAAAAAAAGAACGCCTCAAAAACACCCTCCAACTCGTCCCCGAAGCCCATGATTGCCTTGCCGCCCAGTACGGAAATATGTGAGTATATCTTCAAGATGTCAAGCCTGGAGCGCCGTGTGTGTTATTTGATTTCCGATCAGCGATGACGATTGGCCCGTCCGTCCATGCGGAGAAGTTATAATAAGTCAAATACTGACTCCAGGACATCCATGTCATCAGTGGCAGGGTGATTGGCCACGGCCAGACGTTTCTACTTGCGCAGGACATGAAGTGCCGGCCCAGGGACTGCTCACACGTGCTGGACAGGGTCGCGGCGCAGGGCAGAGTCCAATTTTGGAGAGATGGCCGTCGGATTGGGCCGTATGCGCAAGGACATATGGCTTGTTCAACAGACAATGGAAGGATAGCTACCTAGATTCAATTCTATTCCAGGCACAAAGGAGAGGAGGTGGG
>NW_006921393.1:0-235 GCF_000392275.1 Phaeoacremonium minimum UCRPA7
TTTTATAACTGATTATATTTAAAATAACCAGTTAATATAGAATCATAAATCTTTTAAATTAGTATTATCTATAAAAGTTTATTTTCAGATAACTAAATTCTATCTCTTTATTATAATCGATAATAGTCATTAATTCTATATTTAAATATAAAGATAGTTATCTTCTATTTTGGTAGAAAATGGTAATCTTTTTTAATAACTTTCTATCTAATTAGCTTATATTATATATCTTTTT
>NW_006921393.1:635-920 GCF_000392275.1 Phaeoacremonium minimum UCRPA7
AACTCTTTATTATAGATAAGATAGTTTACTTTAGTAAGTAAGTTCTTTTGTAAGAAGAATGTTATAAAATAATATATCCTTTTAAAACCTCTTTATAATAAGGCTCTTTTTATTATATATTCTAACAAATCTATCTTTAAAATCATTTCTTAATTAAGATCCTATTATATTAATAAGAGAGTATTAATTAGCTTAGCTTTTAGCATATCAAACACTTTCTAACACTCTATTATTTATTCAAACTTTATATCTTTCTTTATTAAGGCTGTCAATAGTCTTACTATC